>NW_026854844.1:0-12793 GCF_026571515.1 Ruditapes philippinarum | reverse complement strand
AATATAGTGCTTCGTGGTAACGCCGGAAAATGTTATTTTTCATATATGGTATACTGAACTGTTTGTTTGTTTGTTTCATTTTACGCCTTTTCCGAACAGTATTTCAGTAAAATAGGCGGTAGTTTCCTGACAATCGTTCCTGGAGAGTTACACCAGTACTAGACTACCTTCCTCCGTGCTTAACTACCAAAGCATCTCCCGGGGATCGAACCCATACCAGAGAGGTAACTGGATAAAGAAGTCATCGACTCTAACCCCTCGCCCACGGAGGTTTAACGGTATGAATCGGGAAACTTTTGGGGAAACTTTTTATACAGAATTTATTTAAGTTTGCTCGCGTAAAAAAGACACCGTCTCGAATCTGTCCTTGAAACCATAGAGCTATAAGCTTCGTTATATAAGTCTTTATTGAAGTAAGTACGAAGCAATGCGTGAAAAATTTCTTACTCAAGAAAAACAACGGGGTGGCAAATTCTCAATACCTATTTGAAAATGCCCTTTGTTTAATTGAAAAAAATATCATTGTTTCTCACTCTTTATTAATTATTAGACATGAAAAAAGTCCTTTTTTAGACCTTCACGGCATAGGTAGATGAAATCTTCCATGAACACATCTCTAGTAGCTCTCCATATACATGTACATTGAGAAAGTAACCAAAATATATTCAACCTATCTTTAGTATATGTCACCCTTTACCTGGTAAATTTATGAAATGGTTTTGCTCAGCTGTGAACTTGGAACAGTTCCTTCAAAGTCTGAGAGATTTCTATTAGATTATTTAATGTATTTGTACAAATGAACTACCTGAGTGATAAATGGTCACTCTGTATGGATGATACCATCTTTACTGGTGGCCTTTTTTTAGGGACATTAGTCCTGTTAGTTTTGTAAACGTCTATAATATGCCTAGCATAAATTCTTACGGTAGATTTATTTGTTTTTACCATACAAGTTAACATATAATAAGAAACCCTAAGAGTTGGTAAATCTTTACCCAAAGGGTTATTATTTATTTAACTTTAGCAGAGGACAATAAGGTTATGTTTTTACAAGTTTTGGGCATTGTGGTTTCTAAGTAAAATATCTTTTGAATACAAGTTACTTCCTTATATAAGAGGAAAAAAAAATAATCTACTTTCACAGAAGTTAACCACTGCAGGCATATTGCTACAGCCAAATATTTGTTTTGCTGGGTTTCACATTGCAACACAATAAAGGACATATGGAAACTTTCAAGTTTTTATTAGTGCATTATTTCGGCATAAAATATACAGGACACTTTCTTCTCTTGATTGTTTTCTATTATTTTTTATATTCAATTCATTTGCAAGCTAAGTTTATTGTTCTTATTTTCTAACAAGATCAGACGTGGGCAGAATGTTCACAAATAAGAATTTTATGGCCAAACGGTGGTCAAGCCATTATTTTCACGAATGATCTTGAAAAGAAAACAATGTCGTGGACATAATCTTAAAGAATTATGTCTTCGCAGCCGTATGCGGCTTCTGATTTTTTTCAGTTCGGTTAAATAAAAAATATATTGGCCAGTTTATTTACCGCGTTGGAAAAGCCTGTCAGATATCCGCCATTTATTGCATAATTCTGCGTCATTTATTGCACGAATCGTGTGTCATTTTCACATTCCGGCATTACTGGGTTTTGAAGAGTATTCAACTGTTAAATAGATTGAACTTAGGGCCGTTGGTTCAAACCTCAAAAAGGTCTTTATTCTTTTAATATTATTCAATATCCCTTTTGCGAAGAAAAAAAGTTTAATTTTAATTGTTTATATTTAGGTATTTATTAGCTAAATAATGCTAAATCTAATAACAAATATGCTACCTGATATTTTCAAAGTACAATAACATTAAAACTAGACGGTAAAGTATTTAATATTTGCATAATTAACCACTATAGACTTTCGAAAAAAAAAACAGAACATTTTTGAAACTTTGAAAACAGGCACCCATTTAGGGATTTTTTTTTCATTAGGCTGTCCAAGTAGGAAATTGGATAACATTTTTATCCGATTATGTGGCCCCAGCTTTGCCGTGTGCAAAATGCGCAGCGCTTTTAAGTTTGGGAACCACATAATCGGATAGCTTCGTTCATAGCCGTCTGGTCCATTGAATTTATCGAAAGATTTTGTAGTTGGAAAAAAACGGCGATAATATTGATGTTTATTTCGGCTGTTGTGTTGTTTATATTACCGTTGAAGTTTAAAATTGACCATCATCGTGAAGAATTACATCATCTGTGTCGATGGACCAAAGGATTATGTGAAAATATTGGAAATGGAATAAAATACATGGTGATTATGACGGTAGGGGTGCGGATTTTTTCCGGCGAACATTTTTATCTTGTGTATTATTATAGTTGTTGAAATATGATTTTTTTTCAAAACGGCTTATATTAAGTTTTTTTTATATATATATGATCAGTACATGTCCTGGGATTGACAAATATGCATTTTATTTGGATTTTAAAGGCGATTTGAGCTCCAAACCCAAAGTGTCTGTGATTTTAAATACAATTAAGTGTTTTAGTAAGCATTTACAAAATTAAACATTAAGACTAATTTGATTTATTAAAATTTTATGTTTACTAATAAACACTAATTGAATGTTTTATTTTCTTTTGTATAAAACTGTCGGTTTACTAAACGGATTAAATTTCGTCGATTTACAACCCTAAACGTATCTTTCTTTTCGATTTTTGCGTGATGATTTATAATAAAAGTGGACAAATATTATCAAGTTAAACATTCAGTATAGGTTTAAGTTTTTTAGTACGTATAATACGGTATTTACAAAATTAAATTGGTCAGGCGTAAATACGTACTTAAAATTTTAACAGGCTTAGTGTTTTAAATTATTTTTATTAACAGTCGATTTACCGAAGAGGCTCTTCCAGTCTTGGTGCCATAACCCCCCCCCCCCCCATTCCACCCCCCCCCCCAAAAAAAATGAAAATAAAAATGAAAAATAATAATTAAAAAGCCCCAAAACAACTTGTCGGTGGAAAACGAAAGTACAAAAACCTACACCGTATTGTTCCGCTGTCCTGGTCCCCTACGACATTCACTGAATTATAAACAACAGTAACCAATAAATTGATGGTTACCATTGTCTATTGTTCTGCGAAATGTAGTCGTAGGAAACCAGGAGAGCGGAACAGTACGATGTAGGTTTTCGTACTTTCGTTTTCGACAAAATGGCCGATCAACACAGTTAATTTGCAACTTTTAACAAGTTTGAGTGTCCGAATTTAAATGTAAGTTAGTTATGTTTTTATTAAAGGTAGAAGAAGAATGTTAACATTTTTTTTAATGCATGATGTGTAAAGAGAAGCAAAATATCTTGTTACAAATCCCGACATTGTTGTTGTTCCACAGCTTGTCCCCGTAAAGCTCCGTAGCGTTACGGCGAACCTTTTCATGGTATAAGTAAATAGGGAAAAATATCATTTATTTTCTTTCATTTATCACAGAAAAGTTGTTTTGAGGCTTTTTGATTTTTGTTTCATTTTTTTTCTTCTTTTTTTCAGTTTGGGGGGCGGGGGTGTATGGGCACTAAGACTGGACGAGTACCTGTGCGATTTATTTGAAATAGAATCTACTGCAATCATATTGGACAAACATAATTTAAAACACTAACACATGTAAATAGTTAGCTAAAGAGACTTCAGCGAACAGGTTTTATAGTATTCGCACAACGTCAAAATAAAAGCGACATATAAAGTTATGGAAGCAAGAACTAGTAAATAGTCTATAATACAATCATAATCACGTTTCTCGATATGCGCTTCTGAGTAGCTGTCAATTCCCTGAGAAAAAACTTAATCATTCAATACCAACATGTATATAATAACATATTCATATCTCCTATGGTCTAGTTTCGTTCCCATGTCACTATGTTTAAACCAGATAAACAAATATAATTTTCATAAAGAGAAATATCACTATTGAATACTAGTAATTGTAATACTTACACAAATCCTGATTTTTAATCAATGTCTCTCCTTCATTTTACACGTCATTTGTCCTTTGTTGATAGCAGGAATATCACAATATGTATCTTTTTTATATCCTAATATAATATAACAAGATCAAACATGTCCTTATATCTGTACAAAATTATGCGACGATTGTATACCAGCATTATAGACCGTTTTCACGAGTGCGAAATCTACCCTTGTACCTCGTATACATTCCATACTCGGTCAAGTGGAAAGTATGACACTTCGCTTTAAAAGTAGAATATTATCAACTTATCCGTCGGTGACTAATGTGTACAGATGTTTAAAGTTTACAAGAGGCCGAAGTAAAACTGGTAAACATGCATAGCGTTATTTTACAAAAGGAATTGTTAGCAATGCTGCATAACAATGACATTATTATTTCTTGTAGCCAAGAAAATACACAGACGCTTGGGGTCAGATCAACGTGATACTCCCCTGTAAACACTCTTATCAAAACTATTTTAATATTTAAACACGAATGGGCCATCTATTTCAACGATAAAACTGGTTTTCAAACATTTTATACATACGAAAAAATACCGTATACAATTAAGTCTCAATAAAGATTTGATTGGTTGTAATTAGTTGTTTCTGTTGTTGTATTTTATTTGGTTGACGAACAACGTGTTCTTCAATTTTGTGGCGATATCAATGTTTTGTTTGATCATAAGTTGTTTAAAAATAAGACTCGCCAGGTGTCTAGAGTATTGTTTCGTATAAAAGACGTAAACGTGAAAAAAATATTTCGTGTAAGTGGTTGATAAATAATGTGTGTTTGTTTTTTGGGGCAAATAATGATCAGAGTTCTTTGTTTTGGGTGTAAATAATAATCTGAGTTTGTTGTTTAAATGTATATATAAATTTGAGATAGGAAAACATAAAAATACCTAAACAAGAGGGCCATGATGGCCTTGAGTCGCTCACCAGAAACAACTGTTTTTCAGTGTTATTTTTAAAAGAACTTGCTGAAAGACCAGTCCACCTCAACCTTTACTTGCCCTTCTAATTATTGAAATATTTTGCCCTAATATTTTGGAGGCTTTGTTAGAAATATCTATGTTGCAAGTGTGAAAAACAGCTTCCGGTAAAATGGCGGTAAAACCGAAATAAATTTTCAGGAGAGAAAAAGTTGAAAATTAGCCGTAAGATATGTTCTGAAAAGCTGGATTTATTTCTGAATACTAAATGAAAAGTGTAAGTTAAGTGTACTAATGTGTACTTAAACATCTCATTTGTTTTAAAAAGTTATATGAGGTCAGCTTTGTAGACAAAGACATTTCAAGAACAGACGGCCATTTTTCTTTGTTTTGATATCCAGCCATACACGTAAATATCGTGCAGTAAGGTGAACTATTTACTATTTACGTTCATTGACTACGTGTCTCATTGTGTTCATTGTGCATAAAAATAGGATTACACATATAAAAAGGACTGCAGAAATAGTGTCAAATAGTGTCAAATATGTCGGAAAATACCGTTAATGTGACTCCAGACTATTAGCCCGCAGAGCCTTCTTATTGACGCTCCAAGCCCAAGAAGAACTCGGAATTCTCTACCAGATATACCTACTGCGTGCCAAAAAGAATCAATCACAGTACCTGATATAGCCTCAATAATCCAATCAGCAGTATCAAGCACACCTGTGATTGAAGCATTGTCAGACGCCATGTTGCCAGTACTAACTAAGGTAATAGAACATTCAATTAAACCTATCTTAATTAAAATGGAAAGTCAGGAAAAAGAAATTGTAACGATGAAATCACAAATGCTAGAACTTACACATAAAAATGAAAGCCTGAGTTTGTCTATTAGCACCAAGGAAAACGAAAATGAATGCTGGAAAAAGAAATTAATAGAAACCAATGATCAAATAGAAAATCTCGAGACCAGCTTGGATGAGTTAGAACAGTATGGTAGAAGAAACAATCTGAGATTTCATAATGTTGTAATTCCATGTTCCAATCATGATACCGAGAATAACGCTGCAACCAATGTTAGGAAAATCGAACAAATCAACACTGACCAGCTCATTCTTGATATATGCCAGAAAATGAAAATAACACCGCCAGTATCATTAGATCAAATAGAAAGATCACATATTATTGGAAAAGTTAAAGATAAGAAATGTCAAAATCATTGTGAAATTCAATTCATACAGAACCAAAGATCTAGTCTACAGTAATAAAAAGGCACTCAAACAATGTAAAACACCTGAGTTTAATGTATTTATCTCTGAAGACCTCACTCATGAACGGCAACGTATTGTGAAAAAACTTTTCAAAACTCCCGCAGAAAAAAAATTTTTCACTCGTTTTGGGGACGCTGGAGGGAAAGATCTTTTTAAAAAAGAGTGCGAAAAAGGTAAACTTTTAGACCAGTTTAAAAAAATTTCAATAAAAAGGGAAAAAATTTTTGAAACCTGCCCAGGAATCATTTTCGGGAAATGGGGGGAAAACCCCGGGAAAAGGATTTTTTTAAAAAATCAATTGTCCCCAATTAACGCTTTTTACAAGTATGTGATTAAAGAAACAAAACGCTGCAAAATTTTTAAACTTTACTGATCAAAACAAAAAGTTATTTGAAATAACGAAAATATATTAAATACAATTTACTTCTTTTACAAAATTTTTCATTTTGATTTTTTCGATCGAACTTTTTAATGCAACAAGAAAAATCTTAAAATTATTGAAATTTAAAGTCCCTAATCCCGCTCCCCTTGTGTTTTCCCAAAGAACCTAATTTTATCCAAAATACATGTAACTTTTTGAATTTTTACTACACATTCGCGATATATATAATGTAATATGCTAAATTTACAATCTTTCACACTTTTCAATAGTTTAAAATATTTTAAAGTAGTATTTCTCCTTTTCTTAAAAAGTAAAAAATTTAGCATGTTTTTTACTCTATAACCCAAAAATTTTTTCCCTTAAAAATTCTTTAAAACATTTCTTTCGGGAAACACACCTTGAAAAAATCTTGTCAAAAATAAAAATTTTAATTGTTGAAACCGTGCTCACCCCAATCAAACAGAAGTTGTAAACGTACATTTTAAAAAATTACAAAGGGAAATTTTTCTTTTGAAAAAAACCCCAACTGACACGTGAAATCGTAAATTTGGGGCAGGGAAATTTCAAATCAGTTTTTTTGTTATTTTTAAAAAATGGGGATTGATTTGGTTTGTTACAGTCTATTTTTTTGTGTATTTTGAAACTTTTAAATTTTTATTATTTTGAAATGTAATAATTTTTGGGATTTAAAGATAAAAAATTATTATATTTTCAACGTGGCTCCCGCAACTAGGTTAATGTTTTTATTTTGAAAAACAAAAAACAAAACAAACTTGTAAAATATTTATGTGTGTGTGTGTGTGTGTGTTTTCACTCATGTATGTATATAGGTGCGTATGTGCGTACGTGCTGGTTGCGTGCGTGTGGTATGTATGTATGTTGTGAAAAATTATTATATTGTTACAGTTGATAGATATTAGCTAAATTTTCATGTTCTAACTTTTCTTTCTCCTTTCTACCTGTTTATTATTGTCATTAATTATTCTGATTAGAATATTCCAGCAGTAAAATTTTTGTTATGAAATTTTCCTTTGAATAATGGCTTTGGGTTGGGAAAAAAATTATTTTTTTTATTATCGTATAAAATTTTTTTTTATGAAACAAAGAAAACTGTTCAATTGAAGAATTAAATTTTTTCCATATTTTTTCTATACTAAAAATGTTTAAAGTAATCTAACTTTTTCTCTACCTTATATTTTCCTCTTCTTACAATCAGGTAGAACAACACAAGAAGCATTAATGGTTTTCTACAATACTTTTATATTTCTGACATTTGTCATTTTTTTCCGTTTATCTCTTTTCTATCCTATAGAGTTCAGTTTGTTAGGGTTATTAAGACTGTAATACTCAGTTAATGTCTGTATTGCCTGTCATTTTCACACATTATTGTTACCTGCCCTTAAATATCCAAATGGGTAAATTGCCTAAATTCATATCGGCGGCAATCGGAATTATTTAATTGTGTGGCAATAAGTTCAGAACGTAACTCTGTTTTTCTTATCGTGAGAAATTCGTACTGTTTCATTTTTTTGGTACAAAAAATTATTTAGGTTGATGATTTCGCTCGTTACAAATATGGCTAATTTCCTTGGTCTGCTCATTCTTTTATAAGAAATTTTATCATTTAAATAACAGTAAAGAGCCTACTTAAAAGACCATCCGCGACAAACCAATTTTTCATTTTAAAATTTTTTATTTTTTTAAAAAAAATTTGCAAATGGGAGATTTTTAGAAAAAAATCCGGGCCCCCGGGATGAGTGTATAAAAAATTCCCAAACCTGTTTTCCTTTATTTAAACCAAAAATATCCCGAAGCATTCGCAACAAAAATGAATTTTCTTTTTTCTGAAAATTGGCTGGGACACGTTTTTTAATGTTTTCCCCAAAAAACCATTTAAAGTAATAATGTAAAACTGACTTTTAAATTTCTCTAGAGGATTAGTAATTTGTATGGGAAAAACGGAAATTCATATTCTCCCGGAATGCTTATATATGTATTTTGATAAATTTATCTCAAAAAGACAAAATGATCTAAAATTTTTTTTTTGAAGAGTTTTTTTGGGTTGGAAATAAAAAAAACCGGCAAGAAAGAATTTTATATGTACCTTCGACCTCCAAAACAAATTACAAATGATTACTGGGAAAAAAATTTGAACTTGGGGATAGAAAAGGCTTTTTGAACTTTCCCAAACAAAAAATTCTTGGTATAAAAACGAAGACCAACAAAAATTCGAGTAATTTTTAATTTTTCAAAATTTTTATTTTTAAATGGTATGCGTAATTTTAAATTACTGTCCAACACGTTTTTTACTTGCTCAAACCCATAAAACCTTTTTTAGCAACCCAATTTAGTAATTTCAAAAAATTTTAATTTTTTAAAACGTCGGGGAATTTTCATTAAATTTCCAAAAGAAAAAAAGGGGAACCTTTTGGAACGTATGAAATTTATTAAATCTTCCCATTTACCCTTTTTAAAACTTATAAGGACGTATATGGAACTTTCAAAAAGACGATTTTGTAAAATTTTTAATTTAATTAATTAAAAACAAAGATTGGTCTTTTCTAAATTTTAAAACTATTGACGAAGCCTGTGATTGTTTACAAAAAGGTTTTTAATTTGCTCAACAAAAGTATTTCCTACAAATATCATTTAAATAAAGGGCCCAAAGGGTAAACCATGGGGATGATTTTGTAATAAGAAATTTTGAGTTTGAAACGGGATAGACAGAAATGTAAAAAACAAAATTGATCAAAAAAAAAGAATCTGACTGGTTAAAATACCAAAAGGTATAGAAAAAAAAGTGGCAATATGAAATTTAAAAAATGCAAAAAGGGGAAGTTTTATAATAATTTTTGAATTTCATATTTTGAAACTTTTAAATTTTAATAAACCCCGGCCCCAAAATTTTGGGAAAAAATAAAAAAGTTAATTAAAGAAAAAAAAGGTTGTGAGGTATTCTCCCTTTACATAGAAAAATTTTTCCCGGCAAAAATTAATTTTTTCCCCCGACTAGAAAAAGCAAATTGTCCCTTTAAAGATTTTTTTTTCAGTTAAATGTAGGCCCACACCCATTCGTCCCTACCCGATTTTTGGTTTTTAAAAGGGAATGTTTAAAATTTTTTAGTTTACAAATAAGCGTTTAGGAAATAAGTGATATCTTAAAAAACGTTAATTTCAAAAAAAGCAGTGGGCCAGATTTAAATTTGTATAAAAAGCTAAAAAAAAACAAGATTAAAACGTTTTGTTGGGGTCCATGGTTTTTTAAATTTTTAGATTTTCTACGAAAAAAATTTTCCCTAAAACTGGAAAACAGCAGTTGTTTAATGCCAATATTTTAAAAAACAAATTAAAAAAAAATGGGCCCAAAGAATTATTTAACCCCTTTCTCTTAAAAAGTTTTGTAGGTAAAGTATTTGAGCGAATTGTTTTTAAGCACATTTATAATCAAATTTTCATGTTAATAATTTATATATCACCCAAAAGTCTTGGGGGGTTTTTTCCGGGTCATTCCAACCGTTTTTCAACTTATTGATATTTATCATTTAAATTACTCAAACCCTTTTACAAAAAAAAAACTAAAATTTTATGTTTTTGTGGGCATTTTTTGAAAACATTTTTGTTTTGGGATGGGCCCAAAAGGGGTTATATTTAAAAATTTCGGCAATACGGTTATTTGGGGATATTTAAATTGGTTGAGCCAAAATATTTTTTTAAAACGGCACCAAAAAATTTTTGTTAAAAATTTAATTTCTCAAGTGAGGAAAAAAACTACTGCGGGCGTTCCCCAGGGAAACAGTCCCCGGGTCCGTTGCTATTTCTAAACTACGTTAATGATATTGCGGAAAAAACTTTGAAACATAACCCCCCTTTTTCAGATGATGTTCGTTTCGATTTCCTCTACAAAATGAATTTTTTAGAAACCATTAAAAAACCGATCTACAAAATCTTCAAGAATGGTCCCATAAGTGGTTAATTTTAAAAATTTAAACCCGATAAAAAAGAAGTAATGTTTTTTTTCCCTTTAAAAGATGAAAACGCCCTTTTTCTTTCTTTGAAAAAAACCCAACTTTTTATTAAAAACGCCTTTAAAACTTGGGCTTACTTGAGTGAAGATGGAAAATGGCACGAACACATTAATAAAATTATGACATCAGCTTCTAAATTCTAAACTCAATGCAATTTAAATTTAAATTTAAATCAAACGAAATCATTTAAAACAAATTTTTTATTTTTATAAAGCGACCCAAACCTCGAATATTTCCTTCCAGGTTTTTTTGGGGTGGTGTTTAAAGGAAAAAGATAAACAAATTTTCCTTTAAAAAATGCAATATGAAGCAGGGGGGTTCACAGGCCTAATAGAAACGGTAAACTATAGACCCGTTTACTTAGAGAAAAGGTGGGTATCTTTGGTTTGGATAGAAGAATTAAAAGCAAAAATTTAAAAATGTTTACAAAGCCCCTCAAAACCTTTTTCCAAAACTCTTATCTAAAATTTTTTCCCAAATAGTGTCCTAATTTTTACCCCCATACTTTCCTCCGAAATATAAAAAACTATTTTGACCCTCGCACGGAAAAAACAAAAAATTTTGCAAAAATTCTTTCTTCCCTTTATCCATTTGAGTTTTTGGAACAAGGAAAATCATATTAAAACATTTCGGCTTCTCTTTAAAATTTTAAAAACTCGTCTCAAAGAAATTTATAAAACCCCCAAAAACTGTTTTCCCAAATATTTTGTATACGGGGATTTGAATTTATTTTTGTTTACCCCGGAAAGTATTAGGAAAAGAATGTAATAATCCCTTTAAAGCTGATTTTGTAAAAATCTCTTCGAGATAACTCACTTTGAAACTACTGTAATCCAGTTTTTGGGAAAATGCCGAACATTTCTTTTTTTTAAAAGTTCCCAAAAAATTAAAAGAAATAAGGGGGTGCAGTTTATTCCCCTCAACTCGCAAATTTTCCCTCCTTTTGAGCGTAAAACCCTTTTGTTTTGGGAAAAAAATCTCCCTTTTTTTGGGTGAGAATAAAATTATTTATTTTTTGGTAAGGGAACCAAATTTTTTATTAAATTATCTTTTAGATTTTAATCTTAATTTTTTATATTTTAAACTGTTTTCTACTTTTCCACGATCAAATTTATATCCCTATTACTGAAATCCCAAACCCCCTTTTTTTTTTTTTTTTTTTTCCTTTTTTTGTAAAGCTTTCTTCTTCTTTTCCTTGTGCAATTTTTTTCCCCAATTTGCTCTAATTTTCATACATTTTTTTTTGTAACTGTCTTAATTTTATTAATAATTTTAATTAAACAGGGAAGGGCCCGGGTTTTCTGATGTTTGGTAAGAACTCGTTTGGTTCAACCCTTTTGCTCTTTTGTTTTTTAAATTTTGAAAAAATATTTAAAGTTATAAATTGTAAAAAAAAAAGGGAATAAAATAGTTTAAATCAATGCCCTACGCCGGGGTTAAAATTTTTATTTGGGAAAATTTTTTTTTTATAATTTTGTAAATGAAAAAAACCAAAAAGTCACATGCAAAATATGTAAGGGGGTTTACAGATTTGGGGCAAAAAACTTTTTATTTAGGGCAAAAATGTGCCCAAACGGTAAAAAATTGGAGCTTTTGGTAGGTCTGTCCAGCCCTAAAACACTAGTTCCGATTTTCTGTCAATCCCCTAACCATTAAACCCTACCCCGGGACTTAAAAAATCTAAAATTTGGGCCTCCCCATTGGAATTGGGTTTGTTTTTTTTTTCATAAAAAACTGTGCAAGTCAAATTTTAATAACCCAAAAAATTCCCTTTGAAAAAATCGCTTTGGGCATTATCATTTTTCTTGGATTTCTTGCCCATTTTATTTTTGGGTTTGGGGAAAACCCATTTGGTAAAAGGCGCCCTAGTTTGTTTACGGGGATTCTGTTTTTTCCCCTCAACGTTAAAATTGTTTTTTGAAGAATGAAGTCAATCTTTTGGGTGCTTTTTTTTTTTGAAGCAGGAAAATTTGGGGGAAATTTTTCCCGGGTAACGACGCCACAATCTGAAACGCCTGAGGCTTTTTACCTATAATAATCCTTTTAAAACGTCTTAGGGTAAAACATGTGACCGATCAGCTGATGAAAAATTTATGCTTTTTTATAGAAAAAAAAAATGATTTACGGAAAAACCCGGATTAAAATTCCGCATTTAAATGTAAAGTTTCTGTGTCAAA